>NW_026865518.1:0-24394 GCF_026571515.1 Ruditapes philippinarum | reverse complement strand
TATTTTTGTAACCGAAGTAGCAATATAAAAGTTGATTTTCACATAATATGATACCAGTTCTTCAATATATGATACCAAAGTAGCAATATATTGAACCAAAATGTCATTATATTGACGGGACTTTTTTACAGGCTGTATTCTATCCTTGCACCGGTATTACAGTCCTTGTTTAAAGAACATCGTGCTTCACTTACTGCATACTGACTGCATACTATAAGGAAATAAAGTTTCCTTTTAAAAGGAAAGGCTTGCACAGTTGTGCCTTCATCCCAACCCTTTAAAATTGTTTTTTTTTTGGTTTCAATTTATTATCACATTTTTTTTTTGAATTACGGTATTTGTATATCATAAAGGGTTTATTTAGTTCTCTTATCTCTATTGTATAAAACTAATAAAGAAAATGATCAATCGTAAAAATACTAACGTGATACTGAAGGAAAACAAGTGTGCACATTTCATTTCCCCTTTTTCGCAGCGAAATCATTCCTTTGCTTTATAGAAAAGTAAATGCACTAAAATACTTCGTTACGTGGTACCAATTAATAAGCATGTATCAACTATATGTTACACGATCACAAATAGACGATGCGCTATGTGGCAAGGTTAATGATACGCATGGGCTATTTTTAGATTACCTCACCAGTTCAGTAGATCTAAATATAACTCGATCATGCGTGATTTGGTAAGCAGGACCACCCTTTGAAGACGGAATACTACTACCATTCTCTATTGTATAAAACTAATACAGACAAAAAACAATTATAAAAGAAACTAACTTAAATTGCGTCTTGAAAAACAATTGAAACGGAACAATTTCGTTTATAATTTATTACGGTAATCAAGTAAAAATAGAAATCCTATTTATATAAACAAACTGGGATTACCGAAGTAACTAAAATAGCTTAGATTTCCGTTATATTACTTCGTCTGATTCTGCAGTATGACGGAATCGCCCGAATTGTCACGATTGCAATCGGAACTACATCGGCTATTATCATTAATCCGAAGAGTGACGGAAAAGGCCGAAAGGTTGCGATTGGCACGATTGCGGCTGGTTTCCCGTTCAATCATGCACCAACAAATGTAAGCAGGAAACCACCTAACCGGAACAAGTTTTCCATATGAAATGGCTTGCAGCCGTGGCTGCAAGCCAAAAATATTTGAAATTAACGTCACATTCACTTAAAATGGGCGGGGCAGGCAAAACTTATCGTTATATATGTAGGAGTTGTATGTCATAATTTAAGCTATTGAGTCGTACTGACCATTAACAAAAACATGTTTAAAAAATAAGTTCATCTCGACCTTTACCTTTGATCAAAAATAGGCAGTGCCAGAAGGACACATCAAGGTTAATCTACTGACAAAGTTAAAAAATAACTTGTCAAATAATAATTGATTTCATGAAAAAGTTTATGCATTGTAACCCAGTGACCTCGGTCTTTGACTTGTTGACTTGAAAATAGGCTATTTTGGTTCCATATAATGACAATTGCTATCATAGAATGTAACATCAAAACTTATATACTAGCTGCTACTTTGGTTCGATACATTAATAAAATGGTTCCATATGTTGTAAAAAAGACTTAATATAATGATAATTCGGTTTCATATAAGGGCATATTGAATATCTGGTATCATATAATGTGACAATTAACTTATATATTGATACTTTGGCTCCATACATTGATAAAATGGTTTCATATATTGTAAAAATGAATTAATATATTGATAATTCGGTTTCATATAAGGACACCTCGTTCCATATATTGTTACTTTGGTTCCATATATTGAATAATTTGTATCATATATTGTAATAACCAACTCATACATTGATACTTTGGTTCCATACATTGATAAAATGGTTTCATATATTGTAAAAAATGAATAAATATATTGATAATTTGGTTTCATATAAGAACACCTTGTTCCATACGTTGTTACTTTGATTTTTTTCTTTAGATATGTCGTTTAAATAACAATAATTATCTTTAAAACTTCATTAAATGCCGTTTTATTGTTAAAAAAACATTTTTACAACATTAAAATTTTTTGGCTGCTAGGCCGCCAGGCCGCTAGGCCGCCAACTTCACAAAAAATGACAAAATTAAAAAAATCTCTGAAAGTGATTTTTTTTAGATATATCGTTTAAATAAACAATAATTATCTTTAAAACTTCATTAAATGCCGTTTTATTGTTAAAAAACATTTTTACAACATTAAAATTTTTGGCTGCTAGGCCGCCAGGCCGCTAGGCCGCCAACTTCACAAAAAATGACAAAATTAAAAAAATCTCTGAAAGTGATTTTTTCTTTAGATATATCGTTTAAAAAACAATAATTATCTTTAAAACTTCATTAAATGCCGTTTTATTGTTAAAAAAACATTTTTACAACATTAAAATTTTTTGGCTGCTAGGCCGCCAGGCCGCTAGGCCGCAACTTCACAAAAATGACAAAATTAAAAAATCTCTGAAAGTGATTTTTTTCTTTAGATATATCGTTTAAATAACAATAATTATCTTTAAAACTTCATTAAATGCCGTTTTATTGTTAAAAAAACATTTTTACAACATTAAAATTTTTGGCTGCTTAGGCCGCCAGGCCGCTAGGCCGCCAACTTCACAAAAAATGACAAAATTAAAAAAAAATCTCTGAAAGTGATTTTTTCTTTAGATATATCGTTTAAATAAAAAATTATCTTTAAAAAACTTCATTAAATGCCGTTTTATTGTTAAAAAAAACATTTTTACAACATTAAAATTTTTGGGCTGCTAGGCCGCCAGGCCGCTAGGCCGCCAACTTCACAAAAATGACAAAATTAAAAAAAAATCTCTGAAAGTGATTTTTTTCTTTAGATATATCGTTTAAATAACAATAATTATCTTTAAAACTTCATTAAATGCCGTTTTATTGTAAAAAAAAACATTTTTAACAACATTAAAATTTTTGGCTGCTAGGCCGCCAGGCCGCTGGGCCGCCAACTTCACAAAAAATGACAAAATTAAAAAAATCTCTGAAAGTGATTTTTTCTTTAGATATATCGTTTAAATAACAATAATTATCTTTAAAACTTCATTAAATGCCGTTTTATTGTTAAAAAAACATTTCTAGAACATTAAAATTTTTGGCCGCCAGGCCGCCAGGCCGCTAGGCCGCCAACTTCACGCCGCTAGGCCGCCAGGCCGCTGGGCCGCCAACTTCACGCCGCTAGGCCGCCAGGCCGCTAGGCCGCCAACTTCACGCCGCCAGGCCGTTAGGCCGCCAGGCCGCCAACTTCACGCCGCCAGGCCGCAGGCCGCCAACTTCACACATCTCATTTTTCTACATCTACATCATACGTCGGGACAATCAATTTTGATTATAACAGACAAAAATTATACTTTTTTCGTTTGTGTCACCATCATTTGTGTATCCAGGACACTGGCTACGTTGACAAAAGTCGCCATCGGTGTCCGCATAGGTGGGATTTTCAGAATTTTATTCTGACAATGTCTGTGAGACAAAACAGGACTAGCAGACGACTCGATGATTATGAAAGTAACTTTTAGACCTAAGGAGAGCAGAAGATTATACTAATGTTTGTGTCAGAAGTCGGTATACCTTAGTCAGGAGACGAGACAGGATAACGAAACGGCGTAGGACAAGCAGATGACTCAATGTTAATGACAGTGTACAGGAAGTCTGTGCCAGAAGAAAATACAAGGTTAGCAGTCTGCAAAGGCAGAATATTTGACAATTGATCAAAGGACTTATGAATATATGGTGATGCTAAATCTTTATGTTAGTTACAATGCATATTTCAAATTGATAAAAACAAGTTTGTAATGATATTACAGCGTTGGAAATTATGGATAGCATTCTGCAGCTTGGCAACTTAAAATTAAAATACCATAATGTGTTTGATTTTGTTTATCTAATTAACATATTTCAATTATTTATTAATTCATGTAGAGCTAGTTACTCTTATGAATTAAAAGTTTTAATATTTCTATGACTATGTGACGAAATTGGCCGACAGAGAAGATAAGTATCGTTCAATTTCGACACCACTGTGCAATTGTTATGCGTCTTATAATTGAGAATAAACGCAAGGTTAAACATAACATTCAAATTAAAGGTTTATTTGCACCGAAACCAATACAAAAATACAAAATGATGATAAAGTTATGTGCCTGAGTTATCGACCCTTCTTATAAGATTCTGTAAATGGTGTTTTTTTTCGGATAAAAAACGAGAAATGACATCTTTAGACCGCAAATTTCTGGAAAAGGAAGAATGCCTAAAAGACCAAGAGCAAGTGATGAAGTCGCATATAGTTCTGACATCGTAAAATTGTGTTAAATCAAGTAGAAAATGGAGCTTTATTGTTAAAATAATAGGGAAACGGAAAGTGTTGAAATTACACCAGTGTCGACATTACCCGAAGTAACATTTAAATAAATTGATAAAAAAGAATGAAAGCGACAATAACTTAGTGTATTATAATGACAAATAATGTGATTAAGAATCAATCAGTAATTAAGACTTACAAAAAAAATCATTTATCATACGAATTTTATTGTGATAAAGGCGCGTTCCCGTATGCAAGTTCAAATGACTTTGAAACAGTCTAAACAGATAACTACACAACATATTTCATTCCGAGAGATGTTAGCAGTGGAGAAATAGATTAAAATTGATAACAATACGAAAAATTGAAGACGTTGCACACACGGTGCTAATGATTGTCATAATTTAAGTTTTTGTGATGGAAACTTAATTAATGGTAATAAATGATTGTAACTGTTTTCAACACGTGTAATGGTAAACGGTATTAAAAATAAATTTACCTTTAACATTTAATGATTTAGAAGACATTTTCAATTAAATTACTTTCTTTTCAAGGAGTTCTCTGTTGAATGACTCGATTGATATATAGAAAAAATATAATTATTATAATTATCGAAGTGTAGATTTTGAGCATAGATTGTTAATTTTGGGTTCCTGTGGTGCAACGTAAAAATATGTATTGTGTTGAAGCCACATGATTGCACAAGAATTGTACGATGTACACTAATGTATTATGCCTGATGCTATTTGTTAGCTGCTTGACGTCCAGTTAAGAACCGAAATAAACCATCAGACAAGATTAAGATTTTGAAAACGTTTCTCACAACTAACCCGTGCAAGCTTAGATATATCCCATTTTTTCTTTCCTCTTAAATGTATTTGCATCACATTTATAGAACTGAAATTCCATTAAGCTTTATAGTGCTACTGTTTTGGGGGCAAAACTCAATCAAAATGAAAATCGTTCTTTTCTTTACTTCTTGTACGTTTTAACATTTCAAATTGACTTTAAATCTGTCAATTACGTCATAAATTTTCGACAGTCTTGATCGATTTCCTACGCTAGTGACACTAGACAGTTAAATTGGATCTCTATGATGTATTCAAACTTTGGCTTTATTAGACAGCATTCTGAATATGACAGATCACATGGCCCCATCAGTCTGAATGGTTACACAACTATGTCCTCAATAAATCGTGGTTTAATGAATTTTGTGTCTTATTATTTTCAAATTTTAAACACATCTACAAATAACGATTCTCTTTAGCACTTAGTCAAGACTAAGTGATATTACATAAATGATATCATATATTACTACATAGGAAGTGATTGTTGTTATTTAAGCGTTCGCTCATATTGTTCGCTACTTGTTTAATATATTTCAATGTTACATCAAACAAACCCAAGAGATTTATAAAATCTGTTTTAGAAAATAGCAATCACAAGAAATTTGCTGTATAATGACAGAGGAATGAAAATATGATCGTTATTTGACAAAATTCTAAATTTCTCTAGAGATCACGATCTGAACATGACTGTCTAAAAGGTTACTGAAAGAATTCCAAGAAATTAACATTTTGAAAACAAAACATACCAATCCATTTCGGAAAATGTCAACAACAAAGTATAAGATATATTTATATATGTAAACTTACAGAGAGAATTAAAATATTCTTGACATTTGATAATATTAAATTCACTGCAAGCTTCGTGATGTGAAAAACTGTCTCTAAATCATTTTTAACATTTGAATTGGTTTTGTTTATTACATTCATGAAAGCAAAATGTGGCTGTAAGTTGTTGTCACCTATCATAGCCACATCACATATCACTGGTGTTGACGATGAAAACGTCAATTCCTGTATGTATAGTTATACGATTTATTTGGTGTTTAGAATAATACGGACTATCATTCTGTTGCATGGGTGATCGGAAACTTCAAATCACATTCTTAGTGTGGCGGGTTTCGTCTGGAACGAGTCTTAGCAATATTGAGATAAATTATTCTGAAAATATATTAACAAAAAGTACATAACATTACATTAAAAGATTGTATCAATCGATTTATTGACAGTGAAAAATTATCTTATCAATCAATTCCACCTCTAAAACCATTCGATTTATTTAGAAAGTAAAATGCTTTTGGATTTGTCATTGTTTCCTTGTACATGTATTCAGCTTGAAGCAAACTTGCACAGACTTAACCGTTGATAATCAGCTGATTCGTTTATAATGTTCATCTTCGGAAAATGATGTTCGCATCAGTTTAATTCAATTTTCAAACATTTTAAATCTATGTTTGGTAATTAAGATCTATATTTTTTGTAAGATGAAAAATTTACGTTTTTTGCTCAAATCCAACAAGAAAGTCTTTTAAAACAGATTGGATGAGAAGCAATGTACTTTTTTGTGGGGGAGGGGGGTTTCTATAATTAGGTTTATTCAAAACTTGCTAAATCAGGAATCCGTGACAAGTGCAATAAAACTAAATTTCGTTATTATGATAAATGATATTTTTCTTTCTTTTTTATTTTTTTACAATTGTATTTCCAATCATGCAATCAAGAGGTAAAATTAAAATATATCTGACACGCATATTTATTCTTTTAGAATATAGACTTAGGTGAAAAATGAAATAAAATCACAAAGGCACAAGTTTAAAATTCATTCTTAACATTATTCATAATATGTTTTGTATTGCAATTGAAATATAAAAATACTCCTAAGTCACAGTTTACGCAGTCTTTAACAATTTATTGAGCTAAAATGGAATTAATTGACACAGCAAATAAAAACCTTTCTGACACGAAAAACGTTTTTGAAATGGTAATAAATCATCAGAGACTACACTGGGGTATTTTGTCATGACGGGACTAGACATACAATTTCCAATTTTACCAATTATTTCACCAATATTTTCACCAATAAGTTTGTGCACACCACATTAACTATTTATAATCTGAAAGGCACGGAGATTGGGGCATCATCAAATTATATTATGCAGTTTCTTTTGTGTTATGATCCTTATAGAGTATCTGCTGGCTTATTTGATGATGTAAATTACTTTTTATCCCCCGCCGAAAATTTTCGGCGGAGGATATAGTAATAGTCTCCGTCCGTCCGTCCGTCCGTCCGTCCGACCTTCCGTCCGTCCGTCCGTCCTTCCGTCCGAAATTTTTGTCCGGAGCATATCTCTAAAAGTATTTGAGTTATCAACTTGAAACTTCATAGGTGGATAGACCTCATTGAGGAGGAGTGCAGTGCACAAGAATGATAACTCTACCTTGCATGATTTTTGAGTTATTGCCCTTTGTTATTTTTCAAAATTGATTTTTGTCCAGAGCATAACTCCAAAAGCCTATGAGATATTAACATGAAACTTCATAGGTGCATAGATCTCACTCAGGAGGTGTGCAGTGCACAAGAATGATAACTCTTCCTTTCATAATTTTTGAGTTATTGCCCTTTGTTATTTTTCATACCTAATTTTTCACCTGAGTGGAGCATAACTCAAAAAGTGTTTGAGATATCAACATGAAATGTCATAGAAAGATAGATCTTATTGAGGAGAAATGTTGTGCGCAGAATGATAACTCTTCCCTATACAATTTTTGAGTTATTGCCCTTTGTTGTTTTTTTCATGCTATTTTGTCCAGAGCTTATCTGAAAAAGTATTTGAGGTATCATCTTGAAACTTCATAGGTGGATGGATCTCATTGAGGAGGAGTGCAGTGCTAAAGAATGATAACTCTGCCCTGCATTATTTTTGAGTTATTGCCCTTTGTTATTTTTCAAAATTAATTTTTGTCCAGAGCATAACTCAAAAAGCCTATGAGATATTAACATGAAACTTCATAGGTGCATAGATCTCATTCAGGAGGTGTACAGTGCACAAGAATGATAACTCTTCCTTTCATAATTTTTGAATTATTGCCCTTTGTTATTTTTCATACCTAATTTTTCACCTGAGTGGAGCATAACTCAAAAAGTGTTTGAGATATCAACATGAAATGTCATAGAAGGATAGATCTTATTGAGGAGAAATGTTGTGCGCAAGAATGATAACTCTTCCCTATACAATTTTTGAGTTATTGCCCTTTGTTGTTTTTTTCATGCTATTTTGTCCAGAGCTTATCTGAAAAAGTATTTGAGTTATCATCTTGAAACTTCATAGGTGGATGGATCTCATTGAGGAGGAGTGCAGTGCTAAAGAATGATAACTCTGCCCTGCATTATTTTTGAGTTATTGCCCTTTGCTATTTTTCAAAATTAATTTTTGTCCAGAGCATAACTCAAAAAGCCTTTGAGATATCAAAATGAAACTTCATAGGTGCATAGATCTCACTTAGGAGGTGTGCACTGCACAAGAATGATAACTGTACCTTTTATAATTTTTGAGTTATTGCCCTTTGTTATTTTTCATACTTAATTTTTCAATTCAATTTTTTTCTCAAAAAGTATTTGAGGTATCAATTTGAAACTTCATAGGTGGATAGATTTTACTGAGGAGGGATGCAGCACACAAGAATGATAACCTACCCTGCATTATTTTTCAGTTATTGCCCTTTGTTATTTTCAGCCATCAGTATTCACATAGGTTTCAAATCTGTAATCACTATATCCATCAGTTTTCATTACCAAAAGACCTCTTAAAATGGAATTATTCTGCTCTACTACATATACATTCTTTCAATGAGCAAACACATTCGGCGGGGGATGGCCATGTTGACATGGCTCTTGTGTTATATTGAATATATCTGATAAAGTTATCCGCTTAACTCATTTACTTCTCAGCAGGGAACGTATTTTATAACATACATTTACAACGTTTATTTGAGATAAATCAAAACATTTGTACTATGAAGATAAATCGTTTAATTTATTTGTTGATACCTCTTTTGGAGTCAATCCTTTTGTAACTGGAATCACATTGGGTTAACCACAAAAGCTGAACAAAGAAAGGTTTCTTCTAAGCTACTCGCCCACTTGTTGCGACAAATTAGTTTTCCCTTTCATGGTTGTTCTTAAATGCTGAACTTGGCAATGAGTTAATATCAAATAATTTCCGAGTACACCTCGTAAAGATACCACCATTTACCTATCAGTTTCTATTGTTTTTGTGTATCATAAATCGTGTACGTTCAGTTTAAACATTCTTTTAAATTGATCGATATATTCATTAATGGTTACATGCACGTTTCATTCAAATATTTCTCGTAAACCAGAAGGTTTATTATCATATAGTTATAATTGTGTATGGGCAACAGTGTGGTGGCAATATCATGTTAATGTGACAGGTTTTTGTCACTGATCTTTAATACTCAAACTTAATTATCCAGTCCTTTTTGTCTTGGTCACAAAATGATCGTTAGTCTACTAGTTTTGGTTACACTCTTGAAGTTTTGGTTGTAAACTAGGTTTTCTTATTTTTTATTATTTAAAAAAGAACAAAAACAAAAAAAAACACTTGCCTGGATCCTTTCGTTGTCATTGAGCTTTGTTTACACTTTTGAATTATTTTGCTATTAAAAGGCTTTGTTTACATACGTGCATTCGTTTGCTGTTAATTATCTTTGTTTACACATTGTTAGCAGCTTCGAAAACATAATGTATGTATTCTCTACATATTCAAGTTAATTAGACTCGCGCAGTAAGAATGTCCTAGATTATATCAAATTGCCCAAGTTTGAGCAAAACTTCATTTTGCTTGAGTTGTATCACCGGTTTGTGATAGCATCAGACATGTCTGTTTTGCCATCACAGATTCTGTTGCCATTAACTCAAAAACAATTAATTACGCTTTCAAACGAATCATGCGCCAATTATACGTTTTCCAGGGCGTTCGACGTTGGAGTTTTTTTTTCTATTACAAAATCGAATGCAGATAATATACAGTTTATTATATTATTATTTTACTCTACCCAGGTTATAAATTATGATATCTAAGGGAAGGATTCAATTCCATTTTCAGAAAGAGAAAACCTTGAAATGGAAACAAAGATGCAAGCCTTTTCGCTTAGATAATACACAAAAATCTAAGACGTCTGTAATATGTACTTTGACGAAAATCGCCTACATAATGTTTACATTTTCATGTTTTAAATGTTCCCTTGGCATCTATTTATTTTTGTACTATGATGTTGATTGACATAAAAAAGTTTAAATATCAACTGAATAAAGGAAACACAATAGATTGTTATTGTGAATCTTTCTTTGAAAACAATTTGAATTCAAAGGAAATTCAAAATAATGATAAAACAAAAGGAAATTATGTCCTATAAACATTTTGAGAAATATCTCAAGTAATGAGCATATATCGTTTGCACTTTAACAAAATCATTATTGAACGAAATAGTCAGTGATTTCTAGCTTACTTCTAATCATTTTGATATCCAAGACACTCAAAGCCTGTACGCCTGGTAGTTGGTCAACGACAGAAACAATACCGAAACGCCAAATGCAAGGGTACGAAATATGTTTATTATATAAATTTATAACAATTGTTTCCCAAATGTATCATATTTTGTCCATGGTGAGAAAGTGTATGAGCAAAATATAATTTCAATTTTGAAAATTACATTCAACAGTTACTAGTAATGTTCACGAGAAAATTTTTATTTTACCAATATGAGATATTATATATTACGTGTTTTACATATAAAAATGTTATTATATGATCTAAATATAGCTGCAATCTCATTGGTACAAACAGTAGTCAACAGAACTTTTTATAAAATCATATTTACCGGATGAATTGGATTGTCCCAGTCTAAAAATAGATTGAGACTCATATTCAATGATCATACACCGTAGACTGTTAATTACGCGTGTTGATTAAAAAATAATTGTTGCTTTTTGTTCTTTATGGCATATTTCTCGATTAAAATATCAATACTTTACTATTATACTTAAAGGTTACACCGCAATGATGAGTTTAAACTTGAATTATTTTTGTATGCGCAGCGTTCGCGTAGTCATTGCACGCCTAACACGTGCGTCTTTTTTCCCGTGCTTCAACGAGGGAAAATTTGTACATGTATAATTATAAAGTTGTACTTTTGTGATTTTTTTTTAATTTCTAATTATTCATGTTATAAAACAATTATTGACTAGTGAACCATTGAATATGATGGCTATCGCCTCGGTCAATATGTCATCTGCCGGTGAATATCTCATCATATTCAATGGCTCACTAGTCAATAATTGTATAATATTAAATAGAAAACAATCATTATGTAGCTTATTGCATTCAAACTAATATATTTGGAACACAACATGAAAAAAACACATTGATTTATATTAACCAATTTGAATTCAGGCCTAGAAACGCCATAATTCTGATTTCATCCCAAAGCTTCATACCTGGATTGAAGAACAAAAAATATGTCATAAGCAAAAATGATTGATTTTACTCATTAACTTGTTTATAAAATCGAGCATACTATATTGAAACAGTAAACAGGTTTTCACCTTAACCTGTGAATACTGTATTTTTATATCTTCAAATGTATTACAGCGCATCTTTGAACAAATTGGGGACTCAGAGTTTGAAAAATGCGTTGAAATGGTAAATAGGATATCAGAGATTGTAGGACAGGAGCTACGTAGTCATCACAATTGCTTATTTGACTGTTTGCTTTCTTTGTTTTAAAGACACATTTATACAGTATAGGTCATAAGATAATTTGGCTAACCTTGAGTGTTACATCACTAGGGGTCAAAACCTATTCACTTGTTGGAGCTCAGAGATGCATAGAGGACTCCAATAATTCGAACCCATTTAGTAGTATCTTAAGATAACGCAGGGTTAAACGGTGGATACGATTCTGATGCATCAATCCATTAAAGCACCCCATCTTTGACAAGTAGTAAATTGCATAATAAACAATATTAATGCACTTGTTACTATATATAGTAACAAAATTGCCTATGATTTCAACTGATTATGAGTGTCACGTGACCTATTATGAGTTTGCGGCCCGGGGCCGAGAACTAGTTATCAGCCCGCAGAACATGTGCACGTGCACAAACTGAAACAATGACGTCATATTTTACGTCATCAAACAGTTAACTGTAAAAGTGAAAGTAGGTTGTCAGCACGAATCGCTTTATTTTTATTATGAGATCTTAAGCGTATTTAGTACAAACACATTTTTGTTAATATTGAAATTTGAAGAAATAATACGACAAATTCATTCCGAAAATAAAAAATAAAATAAAATAAAACTTGCTTCTAGATTCTAAATCTAAGTACTGCTTTGAACACACAAACAAACATCTCTGCACAGAACAGTAGAGGAGCATACAAGAATTTCAACGAAAGAACTTTTTTTTTAATGCTAGATCTACTATTAGATCTACAGTACCAAGTGTATTAAAGACATTAATACACGTCAGAGTAGGGCCGGAAGGTGATTATCGGCCCTCTCCTGCCGTGTATTAACCTCCTATTAATTTGGTGAGTTACAACTGGACACCTTTTATTGTCATTTAACAATAGAAATAGACACTTAAATGTATACAAGGGTTATTCAATGTACAGTGTATTTCAAGTGATTATGCTACTGATTAAATAAAAGTTCAGAAATTTTGGTAAAGTAATAAAAAGGTTTCGGCTGTACAATCTGTTTTGAAAATAATGTCAGTCGAACAAGGGTTACATATTATATTTTTTCCATGGAAAACCTCTTACTATTCTTAAGGCACTATTAGAGCATTGGTAATAACATATGATAACTTTAATAACTCACTTTGTTAGCATTTGGCAATATAATAATAAAAATTACGTATATCACTTAAACATTTACAGGTCGTAAAACCGTTATTGTCTATAAATATTAAAGGGAGATAACGAATAACTGTAACAGAATTGGAAAAAAAGTTTTTTTTTTTTTTCATTTTATAGTATCGAGAGAAACTCAAGGAACAACTTGGTATATTTTTTATTAATACATCTTAATCTTTATTTTAAAAGCAACACTTAAATACTACTCTGTTAGCGTTTTTGAATTTTCACCTTAATGAAGACAACAAACCGGTTGTACTGTCAATGAAGAATTAAATGATGCTTAATGATGTCTTTCCCGCTAATCAGATTATCATTAACAGTTTATGCTGATGCATTTTTTAAGATTGACTTTTATTTTTAGGGTTTTTTATAACATTAAGGATTGTCGTCAAGGATAGGCTGTTTTATAGCTCAAAAAACTTAAAATTTGACAGATTATTCAGATGGAATATTGAATTATATTTAAAGCTTTGATCTTAATCTAAAAATTGTTTTGAATTTTCTTTTAGGAACTTGTAAACAATAGATACATATGAAGTGATTTTTGTTACTAAAACGTTAGGCATTGTGACTTTGCAGGATATTTATAAATTTAAATGAATTGTTAGATTTATGAAAGCGGCAATAACGAAGTGTTTCATAATAACAAATAATTCGATTTATGAAAAGTCAGTAATCATGATTTACCAACAAAAAAGTGTTCGGTATTTCAGGAAATAGTGTGACACAGTCGTGTTCCCGGTTGCAAGGTGCAATACTTTCAGAACAGTTAATATAGATACGCAACATTTTTATAACTTTTGAGAAATGTTAGCAGTGCAATTAGAGTAACATTTACAAATATCTGGGAAAAAGTGATCTTTTGAAAGCATTATAAACGGCAAAATTGCATGAAAATTGCAGACTCAGATTGGTTGAGTTTGTACATGAGGGAAAATGAAAAATTGCAACATGCCTCATGACGACCCCTTGCACCAGCTTAAGCGGTACTCAATTCTCAACACTTAAAAGTGCTGGACTTTGTCTCCCCAAAGGATCAGACAAATAGAAAAACACTGAAGTGAAGTACGGGCAACACTTTTACGGCTGCCACACAGGTTACGAACATATGTACACGTTGCATACATGTTTTTAACTATTTTTTGTAGCATTATTCAAGTTCAAAGTTTAACAGACCTCAGAACGGCTTTGTTTAATACAATATTTGAAAAGTATATATGAATAATATCTAAGGGAAGAAATTTGACATTTTCTGTAAAAATCTTACAGCATTTAGTGACATATTATGTTATTCAAACATTAAAAAAGCTCGCTTGAAATGTCCATTCCTGAAGAGTGGCGCAATGGCAAAATGAATTCATTTTTATTACACGAGATTCAGTATGCCAATATGCGTATATGTAAAAGAACAAAATAACGTCTGTTCACTTGTAAAGCGCAATAACATTTTTACAATTGATTTAAAATCAAGATGGTGCTGGAAAAAATAAACAAAAACAAATTAAATTTAACACAAATTTTAACAATATGAACAAAATACCCCCATGTCAATTTTAGTTTACTTATTAATGTAAAAAGGACGTCATCTTATCAGCCTAAAACAATGAGTATCTAAAATACGGTATTGTTTTAGGTATATATCAAAAAGTTTCTTGAAATTAAAGATAACTTAATTGACATGGAAATTCTTAAAAGCATAGCAACTGGTAGCTTTTATGCACGTCGTTTGCAATATCAAACTTATCTCTATCCGTTAAAAAATAACATTAATGCTTTGATATTGCATAGCTAAATATACTCCAAAAGGAACAATGTATAAACAAGGTAACTTCCTGTTATGGCAAGAACGGTACAAGTTTAGATAGAATAAAGGCTCCTAAGAAGTGTCCATTGATCAGAAGTAACAAGTACTTGCCATCGCAACGGTAAATATCAAATTGCATGGGCAAACAAAACAGGATTTTGTTTATCTAATGTGATAAGGCATCAACATTTAAATATTTTGCCTTAAAAATATATTGCTTTTTGTTAATTTAAACGTGTTTGCGACAGAAAAATGATAATTCTGACTGAAGACACATATTCAGTTATTGAAATGGTAATAAATGTTGTTGTTTTTTCTCATAAATTGCAAAATCTTCATTCTTATCACTGTCATAATTGTCAAATTATGAGCAAAACTAATTAATGACTATAAATGTTAATGACTATTTTCAACTCACGAAATTGTTAACAATATTGAAAATAAATTTACCTTTAGCAATTTACGACATTAAAGAACATTGTCGTATAAATTACATTTTTGCTGTTGACTGACAATTGATATATAGAAAAACATAACAATAATGCGCATGCATAGTTTGGTTAAATTTTGTTTTCCTGCAGTGCAACGTGCTTTTTATTTAGTATAAGGTAAAAATGTTTTTTACACGTTTCTTTACATATAATTAAAAGAAACGTTGTTTAGTTTACTAGTGTAAGATCGAATTATATTTCACCTCGTGAACACCAAAAGTTCACATTTCACTCGTGACTTCTTGGTGCTCACTCGGTGAAATATATTCCGATCTTACACTGAACTAAACAAATACTTTCTATATAACCATATAGAAAAAGATAGCTGTTATATTAAGTGTTATCTTATATTGTACCGTACTTGTTTATTATATTTCCATGCAGCATCATAAAACTCAAGGGATTTATAAAAATCTTTTTTTAGAAAATGGCAACCACGAAAGATCATGTTAAATTACAAAAAGAATGGGGTAAGCTCCACATTTGATACAAATTTTGATTTTCTCTTGTGTCTTAATCTGAAATAATCTCAGATTAATGAATGGATGCCAACTAAAAAACAAAAAGAAAGAAAAAAAATCTCTTCCAGATCCTATAAGGCTATAATAATTTATGTAAAATCGCAGACAGGATGAAGATATTCTCCGCGATACAAAAACAAACTGTTTCTAGCTTTTTGAACTTTGTATTGTTTATAAATATTTTGCAAGAAGTAAGCAAGTTGATATCACATTATCCTAGGCAATGTGACCTACAATTGTTAAGTTACATTAAAACAATTATGGTGCGTGACATAATTTCTTGCAAAACGCCAAAGAAGAGCCCATTTCTTTTGGCAAATTTTGCAAAATAGTTTGCTTCATTTAAGTTAATACATCTGAATTTTTCTTTCTCTTTTCGAAGAGAAGATTGCTATGACTTCTGATAATGTAAAATGAAATTTATACGGCTGGGAATATTAAAAAAGTTCAAAGAAACCGTCGTCATTATTGTTTACGTTTATCTCAATGTTGACGATGACCACGTCCTTTCCAGTATGTTTTGTTTTAATTTACATTGTGTAATGAATAATACAACCTATCATTGTGTTACAAGGAGGATGAACTTGCAAAATCTGAAAGCTTGGCCAGTTGATATAGTTCCTTTTCCCGTTGTTTACAGTTCTTTATATCACATTCTAAGATGACAAATAACTGCAAATAATGTTTAGATTAGATTAACAACCTGATACATGTTTGTACATTAACAATAATTATTTCAAACGTATTTGCGAGCATGAAATCGAAAAGGAAAGTTCAAGAATATGTGTTTCTATTTCGGTCTGACCTACAATGAGCAATTTAATGCATGTTTTCCCGATATATTCAGTAATAATCTAAATAAAATAAGTACGCACATTTATATATAAAAGTAAAGAGTAAATTATTTACACTTATATACTTGTATTTGCGGTTGTGGTTCTGGTAACGGTAAGTACAACATACCAACCTGTTGACATTTAGTCGGATTTGTTTATGATTGTATATCAGGGGCAAATCTAAAAATGGTTGTCGGACATATTTTCAATCATAATGGTACCGCAATAGACTGTATTTTCCTATGGATGTCATATATATACATTCGTTTTACATTATAAAAGGTTATACTCTCTGTTTCTAAACAATGTCGTAGTCTAAGAACTACTTTCAATCTATACTTTAACTCCGAGGTTACTATAAATAAACAACGATGTCGTTCAATTTAAATAAAACATCTATCTTCATTAACTTCTGTAACTAATTATCAACAACTTATTTAACAACTCAACTGAGCAATTTTTACATGACGGGACTAAACATGCAATTTTCAATTTTAACAATAATTTCACCAAAGATTTAGTGCACTCAGCATTAGCTATCAATAATCTAAAAGGCACGGAAAGTAGGGCATCGTAAAATAATATTATGTAGTATCGTTTATTTTATGTTCCTTATAGAGTATTTGCTAGCTTGTTTGATGATATAAACAAATGTATCCTCATAATTCATTTAAGTCTTAGTTAGAAATGTTTTATAACATACATTTATAATGTTTATTACAGATAAATCAAAATTGTGTTACATAAAGATTCATTATCTAATTTATTTGTTGCAATGTACACCTTTTTCGGAGCCTATTCTCTTGTAACTGGAATCCCATCGGGTCAACAACAAATGCTAAACAAGGAAATGTTTCCTATTAGCAAGTCACCAACATGCTGTGACAAATTAGATTTCCTTCCTTTCAACGAAGTACTTAAATGCTGAACTTTGCAATGATTTAACATCAAATGAGTTCCTAGTATATTTTGAAAAGATACACCCCCTTGAATAGTTTTTTTTTTCTACCGCAACGATAAATTATAAATCGTGTATGTTCAGTATGAGCATGCTTCAAACTTATAAATGACAACACGCACGTGCAAGTCAAATGTTTCTCGTTTATCAGAAGGGTTGTTTGGTTTATAATTGTTTATTGGCAACCGTGTGAAAGCAAAAGCATGTTCCTTTGTCACGTTTAGTCACTCATTTTTATAAGTCGAACAAAATGTTATCTAGTCAGACAGTGTCAGACAATGGTCGTTAGCCTACTTGTTTGTTTACACTGTTTAAAAACTTGCATCTTTTTGCTTTGTTTACAAATATTTCTTGAATGATAATTTGTTGTTCATAGCACTGATGACCATATGACCTAGAATGGAAATTAACTTGTATTTATTGATTTTTTCTGTAAAAGTGATGCAATAACTAGAATACATACGAATAAATTACAACTGGTATTACTGGTTTAATACTTATCACTTTAGACGAGACAATCTTCATTTATTCATTAAGTTTTACAAAATAAAGTATGATAATGGTCGACAAATTTCGTTTTGATATTGAGTACAGATAATAATATGACCCATTTTCCTGAAAGGGACTGAATGTTTTGGGCAATATTTTTGTAACACTAACCGGTGTAGGTCTAGACCAATTCTTAGTGTGCACATACCTAGCTCATTACCTTTCTCCGTTGTGTTCCCCTTCAGAATAATCATTTTGATAGCGCAAAAGAACCCAATAGTGAAAAGCGTTGCAACAGTTCAAAACTGACTTAAACTGTTCAACAAAATCTACTTTTAACTTCATTATCAGTATATGTCATTGTTATCCGTTGAAGAATTTTCATTTAAGTGTTTAATGATTAGGACAAATATAACCTTTACCCTGATATCGAAACTACTTTCTAAAGATACATAATGCTCAATTTTTGTTTTAAAATGTCTATAGATGCAACGAGTATGTTAAATGTTAAATAATCATCTTGTTGGTACATACAGAGAAGATATACCAAGTTTAAAACTCTACATACTACAGGTAAACATAGTATAGATACAAGAGGGCCTTGTAATGATTTAAAAGAGACCAAATATACTTGTCTAGTAAACATTGCAGCTTCTAAGACATTATTTATGATTCTCATAGGCTTCATTTAGTTTCGGCAATTAAAGTATCGTTTGAAAACTGCGTCATTATTTATCTGTGTTGGCGCTTTACCTTGGCACAAGACGCATTTCCTTTCTTTAAAACGTCAACTGTTTAGTGTTTATTTTACTTGTACCACATTTGACAACACACTGACTCCAAGCAATTGTTTGCTATTAAGCAAGGGTATCAAAGAAGATTCACTAAGACTAAGTCATTTGAGTCTATGACATCTAGACCCCTTGACACCTCGACCCCTTGACACCTCGACTCGACCCTTGACACTTAGACCCCTAAGACACTTAGACCCCTTAAATATACCGGACATTTCGACCCCTTAATTAATGTATTGTTATATTAGGAAAGACCGTGCTTTTTAAAAAATAAAAAACAAAGTAATGACTAGGTTAGAACATTTTTCAGCCGTTTATTAATCATTTATGTATATTATTTACAAAAACAGTAACATAAATAAATATGCATGTACACACGTTACATTGAAATAACAATACATAGGATACGCAGACATTCGGTTATTTGAAAGAGATAAACTTGTATTCAAGGATCTGATTGGATTTTTTTTATTATCATTTACAAAGTTTACATAATATTTTAAGTCTATTATAGCATTCGGCACGATTTGGCCATTTATGTGTTGACGTGCCGTAAAATCCAAACAAACAAACAAACAAACTCACGTTATATACATGTATATAATAACTACAATATTTACAATATATACACATTTTGAAACTGTTTTTTTTTGTATTTCTTATTGATAATCTTTTTTCCAATTATACATTTCCTTGTCTGAATGATCAACGGAATTGTCATGATCAGGTGTTGCTTGATCTGATAGAGCGTCACTGCAAATACTACAACTTCACAAGTGAACTGTACGACGATTAAACGTTTGTAATAATCGATTCTACTGATACCTGCAAAATACAAATTTTTCATTTTATAACAAAATTAAAAAAAAAAAATAAAGTTATGTTTATTAATAATACATGTAAATACCATTCTAATGACTGATAATAGGATTAGTATCCGCAGGCGCCTGTGTTAATCCAATTACGTTTCATTGAATAAACACATCCATGTATGACCGATAATTTGTATAGGATATCGACCGAGTACGAGGTCTTTCTGTTTAGGAAAGACCTGGCCACAAATTTCATGTGACACCGAGAGCGCGTAGAAAGAAAGATCGATGTACGAGGCCGATATCCAACTTACACACCGTTAAAACTATCTTGGCTTGAGCAATGGCTGATTTGAAGCATTTGATGAAATGAACAAATATTATTTTTAACACAACGCATATACAGGTAAGCTTTTATCAACCTTCTACTTAAATACAATATATACTTTGTTTTCCCCTTTAAAATAAAACAAAAAACTAAAGGTGCAAATTGTCAATTATAAAGTGAATAGATCTGTAATAGAATGTATGTTAAAGAATGAATAATTATGTTCATAGTATTTCGTATCAAACAATGCAGATTCTAGGACATTTGCCCCCGGACAGTTGCCCCCCCCCCCCGGACGTTTGCACCCTTTTAGGCCGTTGTGACCTGTGACTTGTCAGCTCGTTTATAGATTTTAAGTATGCCAATGGAAACATTTTAGTTTTATTATCCCCCGCCGATGGAATCGGAAGGGGGAATATTGTTTTGGCGTTGTCCGTCCGTCCGAATTTTGTTTCCGGACTAGTTCTCTGCAACTACTGGCTGGAATTCAACGAAACTTTATGGAAACGAACCTTCAATATCAAGAGGAGATGCGCATATCGTCGCCTTGTTCCGGTCAGAAACTTTACCCTTGATTAGTTATGCAGTATGCATATAGAGTAAAAATCTTTTCCGCGCTACTTCTCTGCAATTACGAGTACTGGCTGGAATTGAACAAAACTTTATTGGAACCTTCAATACCAAGAGGAGATGCGCATATTGTCGCCTTGTTCCGGTCAGACACTTTAACTCAGAGTTATGGCCCTTGATTAGTTATGCAGAATGCATATAGGGTAAAAATCGTTTCCGCACTACTTCTCTGCAACTACTGGCTGGAATTCAACAAAATTTTATGGGAACCTTCAATACCAAAAGGAGATGCACATATCGTCAGCTTGTTCCGGTCAAATACTTTAACTTAGAGTTATGGCCCTTGATTAGTTATGCAGTATGCATATAGAACAATATTCGTTTCCGCGCTACTTCTCTGCAACTACTGGCTGGAATTCAATTAAACTTTATGGAAACCATTAATACCAAGAGGAGATTACTATTTAACACAGAGTTACGGCTCAGTTATTGCCCTGAATATTTATCAAGTACAAAGAATATTACTGTTTATGCCATGATACATATATAAATAAAGCCTTATGTCTTCAGTTGTTGTGTAATAATAAACAGTACCCGGCGGGGAATATAAATTCAACGAATTTGCTTGTTTATTTATGAATACGATTTTGACTTTCACAAATTTGCGCGCGAGTTTTTGTGTGTTTAAGCACAATGATATTTCAACAATAGGCGATGAATTATGGAAGCAAACAATTCAACAAAAACATATTTTTTTTAAAACAGGGAGTGGGGGACAAATGTCCGCCCTTCCAAAGATATGAGGGGGAAAATGACCTCCATTGCAAAAAGGGGACAAACTTCCGAGGGGGCAACTGTCCGAAGAGCAATGTGTGGATACCCAGCAGACCACGAGAGACTTACATAATACGCATATTGTTGGCAAGTGTGAAATATATGAACCGAAACTATATTTTATATAGCAGATAATAAAGTGTTCTAGAATAAAATATGACCGTTCATTATAAAATGTTTTAAACTAAATCACTAATAACTTTATTTACATTTTAAAATCGTAATGAGTATGCTGTGATTTCTGCTATATAGTTTCATAGATATGAACTTAAAGCGTCCATTTTGTTATATAAAGAACTTAATGACAGAATTACTATTACTTTAAAAAATGACGCGATTAAATAAATGTTAAATGTGTCCTAACTTAAACATGCTGTCCATTATTTTTATTGAAATATTTAATATAGGGATGCTGGAATAATTGCTTAGTTAAAAGGGTTTTAATTTTTGATTGCATTTCATGTTTTCTTTGTCTGCGCATAGGCAGGTCTATTTTTCACGTGTATTTCATAACCGGGTCTGTCTGACTAGAACAGACCTGTGCACGTGCAAAAGATAGACCTCGTAACGAACTTTCTTTTGTTTAAACAGGTCTATCCGAAAAATATAGACCTGTCACAAACAATAGAGGAGGTGTGTAAGATTATTTAACGGCACGCGCCGGTGTTTATCCTATCACGTGTCACTGATTAAACATATATGACATTAAACCAGATCACGGGAGATGTATGATGATAATTTATTAAAGTAATTTTCTTTTTTGTGGTCAAAATATGTATGAAAGTGATTAAATGTGTATCCAAAATAAATCCTTATTATTTAATTAGTATTATTGGATACAGTTTGAAGCACGCTTATTCTAATTTTCACCGTTACGAATTTTAATTGTTTTAGTAGTGAGTCATATATTTTTTGTAAATATATGACAGACCAAGTCAATAAATATATCTTCAACTATATCATTTACCTAAAAATACTGATAGTTGTTTTTATTTTGATAAATATGGGGGGTCAGCTTCCGTAAATCATTACGCAGTCAATAATTACATCCGTAAACTATTACACACAATTCAATATTTCATTTAGTATAAAAGTTCATTGCCAATGTAACATTATTATGTCTTACAAAACAATAAACTGAAGTTTACAAATTTTTAGTTATTATTAATACGACTTTCGTATGAATTATATGTAAATGGAAAAATGAAACATTACTCAGCAGTGTTGCAGGTTCTGTGTTCCACCTTGTCACATGTAACGGCATGTTGTAACGGACGAACAGTCTCATTGCAAGCATTACACAAACGGACATTATCATTTAATAAATTAATATGATTATGACAAATATACACACAAAAAGAAAGATCTGTAATAATATTCCTTCACTGCAGGCAATATTAATACGAAACACGCTTAATGTTAATAAAATAAAACAAAATACTCGTTTTTATATATTTTTTCACAAGTTTAAGTAAATGATATTATTAAAAAATGTGTGTAAATAATTAGCAAAATTCATTTATTCACTGGCTTTCTATAACATCAAAGATCATTTGTAATGCGCGATGTTATATATCTAATAAATACTCGTTCCTTAATGCGTTAATGACGAAATTATAAATAAGCACCATTCCATTAAACCACGGGACTTTAATCCGATTTTAGTCCGTAATTAAACAAATGAAAACTGTGATATATTTATTAATCACCAAAATTAGATTTAAAAAAAATGTAAATTTTGCAACTGATATTTCAGAAAAACAAATAAATTTAAACAAAAATCTTAAAGATTATATATAAGTCTTACAATATTTTCAAAATATATTTACGGTTCTTTTCAAGTCCAACATTTAAAACAGGGGTCGAAATGTCTTAGTCAGTAGGGGTCGAAAAGTCATCTTACAAGGGGTCTAAGAGTCAAGGGGTCTAGATGTCATCTTAATATCCTAAGGGGTCGAGAAGTCAAGGGGTCTAGATGTCTTACTTGCAGTCATTTCTGCCATCAAAGACACTGTTTGCATGTATGCAAAACATAAAACTCAAATAATTATAGACAATTTACTAAGCTATCAACCAAATCGTGCGCCTACAAAATTACGTATTTTTTTCATCATCCGTTAGCTAGAGCGTTCGGTGTTGGAGTTATTTATTGTATTACATAATTTAATGCAGATAATATACAGTTCATTATATAATTATTCTACCTCAGAAAACATATCATGATCTCCAAGGAACAGAATCTCTTCTGATCGCAGATAGCGAAAGGCGTATATCAACTTGACGTGTATCGATATCGCCTACTTAATGTTTACATCTTCATCCTACATATCTTAAGAATCTGTGTCATTATGACAATGTTTCCCTTGGTACATTTGTTCCTTGTATATTGATATTGGACGAAAATTTATCTGAATGAGTTTATAATCAAATTAAATAAATTGTAACTCATAGCTTTATATTGTGTATCATTTGGGAGAACAAATTGAATTCAAAGGAAATTCAAAACAAAACTTTGGTGGACATTTTATTCACATTTTGGGAAATGTCTTTTATAAGTAATAAGCGCATATCGTTTGTGCTTTAATAAACAGAATTTAACGAAAAAGTCAGTGATTTCTAGCTTACTTCTAATCATTTTTATATCCAAGACACCCAAAGACTTTACGTCTGTTAAAAATTGAGGTTGTTGTGTTTAATTGATTAAATCAACACGTCCACCGATGACAAAAAAATAAGCTTAAGCGTTAAACTTGTCAATGCACTTTCAAAATATGTGGTTTTATACACAAATTAGCCGAGCCGATTTAATCAATTTAAAATTCATAGCGACGATATCA
>NW_026865517.1:0-13108 GCF_026571515.1 Ruditapes philippinarum | reverse complement strand
TTTTCACCTGATAAGTCCGGTCTATGGCTGCATTTTTTGCATAGGTCCTTTCTGATTTTTTTCTTATCGTATATTGAAGTTCCCGTGAAGCGTCGGGTCTATGAGAGGGTCCCGGTAGGGGCTCATCCCCACCCCCTATCATAACAGGTGACTGAGGGCTCCACTCCCCGTCTTCCACACAAGCGTTAGCTGTAGCTTCCATTTCCTCATCAAATAATAGTGATTTCACTGCACCTTCTATCTCCTCCTGCTCTTTTACGTAATCTAGGGCTAGCTCTAGATTTTCTTCATCGAGTAACCCTCCTAAACTGTGCAGTATAGTGTCTAGTTCCTCCTCCACAAACTCATCATCGTACTGGGGGTTCCTCAATTGAAATAAACGAAACCGCACCCCAGGGGAATCCTGTATCCCCCATGTCGCAGCAAAATTCATTAATTCGTCAGCGTCGGTGAAAGAATTCACCATTATTTCGAAGGTAGCTGCAATATTTTCCATGTTACTTGTTCGAGTTCTGAAATCAGAATGACGACGGGAGCTCGTGCGTGTTGTTATATACTCTCCACAGTGCCTCGTTTTTAAAACGAGTAAGGTATTTTATATTAAGTAAATAAAAACGTCATCAGTCTGAATGCTAATTGGTTAAATAAATATAGCAATACCGGTTCAAACTAGTTAAAAGCAAGCACAAAACTTTTTGTGAGAGATATTAAATCTTTGTCAATATCTTTATTGATAAAATCAATGTCCATTATACCGCATTTGAGTTTATATAAACAAACGCCAAACAGCGCGGAGACTTTAAAGGGATTAATTTTGACATATGAATAGACCATTGTTAAAGTATTCGTCCCTAAATAAACAAGACGCCAAACATCGCGGCGACTTTAAAGGGATTAATTTTGACAGTTAAATGAACCTTTGTTAAAGTTTCCGTCCTTAAATAAACACAAGCCAAATAATGTAAACAAGTTAGGCTTGGCACTTGAATAGACCATTGTTAAAATATTCGTCCCTAAATAAACACACGCCAAACAGCGTGGCAACTTTAAAGGGATTAATTTTAACAGTTGAATGGACCATTGTCCGCACATCTGCTCTTAAATCAACATACGCCAACATTGTTGACATTCTGAATGGATTAATTTTGACACCTGAATAGCCTTTTGTCCGTTTTTTAAATTAGCTAATGAGGTCACTAGAACCGGTCATGCGTATTTAGGAATACAAAAAACTTGAAAGAGTCATTTCGTTGCGGAACGCCGAAAAGTCAACATCGTATGTATGTATTTTACGCAAATATTTATTAAATTATTTTACAGTAAAAGTCCTTATTATTATCTTATATAGAAACATTATTTGACTGACTCATAATATCGAATTAAATTGAAAATTAATTTCATATATTTTGTTATATGTTAAAAAAGTTTATGAAGAAACACATTTAAATTAATTAATTGTCTTATTCATTGTATTATAAAGAGTCAATTAGTCAGTCAGTTTTCAATTATATCTTATTACTAACGCATTTTCTTTTATTTGGAATGTTTATAAAAAAAAACACATTTGAAATAATATTTTGATATTTAATCAGTTTTTAATACAACTTTTTATTAAAAATGATATATGAATAATACAAACTATTATTCAAATACAAAATGTCCTAATTGGAAGGTAAGTCATTTTATTCATATTTTTTATGGATATAATTTTCATTTGAAATGTTATCTCCCCGTCTAGGGCCGAGGACCTGACCTTCAATGTCCGCGATTCAAGCCCTAAATCGTGTATACGAGTCAGCTCCGTATACTTCTGGGAGTTTCAAAATAGATTTCTAAAAATAGAACGATGATGTCAGTCTAAAAATAGAATCCAATATGGCGCAGCGCATGCGCAGTCGTGCCCCCAAAGTGGCCCCTATACTACTACTCATGCCATCATTTATTTATATATTTAAACGTTTTTTTATATATAATTTATGAATATCCAAATGTAAATATATTTGCTACCGGCAATAATTTACATGAATATACAGTCTACATAACAAAAATCAAAAATATAAACATTTTGTCACTCATGCCATCATCTATTTATTTATTTATTTATTTAAACGTTATTTATATATAATATTATATTATTTATTGAATGTTCTGATTTTATCAACTATTAATATTCAAATTGTATTCTCTTTTTGACTTGCAATAACAGGCAGATAGAATATTTATATCACGGATTGAAAAGCCGCGGTAAAGAGAAGAAATACTTAGATATTCACTATAAAAAAATGAAAGATGCCAAAGTTGCTGCATGCAATTTACGGATGATTGAATGCGTACTCGAAGCGGCACCGCAGCTTGTACTACAAATATACGTGTATATCTTAACGTCACATACACAACATGAATCTTGGCACATAGGTAAACTCTCGTACAATAAAGTTAACGTTTTTTACATAATTTTGTATCCTTTATTAATTTTATTAGTGATTTCTTTAGAGGGACCGATTAGTTCGTTAGATCACGCATTATAATGGCTTGTCCACTCTCTTTCTACTGTCCGTAAAGTTATCCAGTTGGCATTTGCTGTACATTAGCATGATTCCCGAGTTAAAAATTGCAAATCAATAACCGTTATATTATTTTGAATTGCATGGATGCCTTGTTTGCTCAAAAATCTAAACAATGACTGTTTATTTTTATTTAAAAGAAACTGCTAATAACAAGTGAATGTGCAATCATATACACGCACGACTGTACAATCAGACACACACTAAACCAATCACAATGTACAATCACTTACTCAACCAATCACAATGTACACTTTTCTTGAGAAATTAAACAGATTGGGTCTAGCACTTTTTTAACATAAGGTGTTGGAATTTTGTTGCATTGGATCTTTGTTACCTCAGACAATTATTGTCATAATACAGACAGACACAAATTTGACCTCTTTGGCCATATAATCCACGTAAAATTGTGTCTAAATATTGTCTATTTTTATTAAAAAGTAGATATTTTAGAGATTATTTTTAACAGTTTTACAGTCTCATGTAACTCCTTATGTAGGAGTGGCTTTGTGTTATGTAACAATTTTTGTTTTGTTTTATTTCTTAACCCATTACTTCATGAGCATTTTGTGAAAAATGGCTGTTTTCATTGAAAAGTCTCCCGTTACAAGTTCAAATTGCTATAATACTATAAAAACTGCTTCAACACTAATCAAACTTGGCACAAATGTTGACTGGACCATTGCCCTTGCAACAACATACTCAGGCTTACATTTTCTGTTACCATGGCAACGAGGGGACATCTCAAAATTGCCAAAAATCACTATTTTGCGTTGATTTTTTCCATCACAATTGATTTCAAAGTCCTGCAACTTCTCAATGGATTGAGATGGAGTCAAATGCTTTTAAGCGTTGGTTACACGTTACCTTATGATCAATCTGGGGTCATTTACAGCCTCTCACAAGTCCAAAGTTTTCCTGGCGATGAGGGGGACTCCGCCCCCCTTCAAACCCCCCAAACAGAAGGGGGCACAACCCCCTTCTGGCAACCCCCTGATGTATCTTTTGGTTGGGGGGCCGCGCCGAAAAAGAGGTCACTTTTTTAACAACATTTCTCAAACAAAAACAAGTGTTTGGGGCCTAAATAAGGCATTTTTTCATCATTTGAGACAACAAAAAAAGGGGGGGTGAAAAAGGCGTTAAAAGGCGTGTATATGAAGTAATGGGTTAAATATAATTATGTTAAGATGCACAAAGATGAGACTTTAATAAAATATTTTAGTTGAGTTAATAGGCAAGATACTTAGTACATTGTTTTCAAATGTTTAATTTGAACGCACAGTTAGGATAACACATTTCTCTATATGTATTAATAACAAATAGAATTCAAATTACCTTGCTGTGCTAATTTAGATGTAGTTGGTGGTAAAAATTGCAGGTAACTACATTTATTACAATAATGATTCTTATTCTTCAGAGGGAAGACAAGTAGCTGCAATATTGTCATCATTTGTGGGTCTAGCCTGGTCATATGTTGCATTCGAAAAGGTCATTAGGTTGATTTCATACAAGGAAAATAGTAAATTAAAAGGACTGGTCTTCTTGTTTTTATGTCGTGTTTCTGAAATAGTACCTAGAGTTATTGCACTTGGTTTATTTGCTTCGCAGTTTCACTTTTTCGTGTTTATTGTGACAGGTATTCACTTTATCTCAATGTCGATCTGGTTTTCCTTTAGGAAGGAACGTTCGGTTGAGAATATATTGCTTTATCTTCTGTATAGATTAGGTTTTATATTTTGCTTTATGAAATACGAATATCATACCAAAAACTATAAAGTGCTAGTTTACTACATCATTACCTATTTAGAAAATTTTATAATGGTTGGTTTCTGGTCTTACTTCACCGATGCCAAAGGAGAGTGGTTTTATATACCAACGTTTTTTGTTATGCCTCTAGGATTAGTGTTGTGGCTGTTTTCTGGGCTCATGTACTTTGGATATTTCCATCCTTCAGGTGAAAGAAAAATACCGTTCTTTTCTCAAATGGGAATAAACTCGTGTTACCAATATTTGTGTCATGACTCTTGATTAAAAATGACGAAATAAATACCATATAAAACAACATTATTTAAACATTAAGGAAAAGACATTATTTCGATTTTATATTTATAATGCACTCATTTTTTCCATATCTCTTTTTTAATCAAAGCTTTCGCATGAAATTATTTTGGGGCCTCAATTGGGTCACCCCGTTTATTTACCACGTATTAAGTATGAGGGAAACGGTGTCATCCCAGTCATACCTTTTTTGAATACACAAAGTATATTTTATATGATAATTGTGTTTATATAAATGATATCCTTTGATCACATATGTCATTCTAATTTTAAGCGGTTTTTAAAACCAATACAAGTAAGTAAGTTTTTTTACTCTTTTCTATTTTAAAAACAATAAGCAATGCTTAAATCCTTAGTATGAATGATTTACAACAGAAAACATCATATCAAAATTATTTCAGTTCTCTCAGATATAAATACGCTTTAAATTTTGTGACATTCCCATAATAAATGTAAAACTGTTTATTAGTAGCAGTTACAAAAAGTACTTATTTTGTTGTAAACAATTTTCATTTTAAACAAAAGGAAATTTGTTGCTAAAGTTCTAAGCTTTTGTATGGATAATTTTATTCCCTGTTTTAAGCTTCATGTTATTGAAAGAAAATCACAGGTTTGCGCGTAACCTGATCTAAATATATAAGAATGGAATACAGCGATTGAAAACAGTTTAGTATTGGATTTAAACAACACTATCACTACTCTCCTGCGCATCGGTCGAATGTTCCACTATCGCTCACGTCTTACCTCATGAAAATTACTTTATTTTACCAAAACACTTTAGATTTTTATTACAAGATAATTCACTGATAATTCAAACTGGGAGGTATGGTCAAAATAGATTGCCACATAATGAAATATATTGTCTTTGCTGTAACAATGTTGATATAGAGGACAGTTACCATTTCTTATTGATATGCTCATGTTTCTTAGAAATTAGAAAAAGGTTTATTAAAAAACATATGACTTTAAATGACCTTCCATGACAAAGTTTATTGAACTACTATGTAACAATCAAAATGTTATATTATTTAATCTGGAAAAATATATAAAATAATCATTAAATTACAGAAATACTAATATTATTGTTAATTCTGTCAGATAAATTTGATTAATGAATATATATATCCGTATTAAAGAATATACAAATTCCATTTAACATTTTATGTAATGTGATGATATGTCTGTTATGCAAACATGTATATTTAATTACGTTTAAAACAGAATAATTATGTTCAACAGTATGATATCATTTTTTGTTGATTTGAAATAACGTTCTAGAATAATTACTAACGTCATTACAATGTAATGTGACATTGTCTTTAAAGTTTGTTTTAATTCATTGAAAATTAGTATTGAAAATGTTTTGTTTATGCATTTCTATCAATGTATTATCACACTTTGTATGATTATGTACTATGTACAAGTCAAAATAAAATAATGTTCTGTTCTGTTCTGAATATACAAATATACAAAATCACCCTATACTTATTTCCTACTAAAATGTTGTGATTGCAAAATAGTGGCATACGTAATACTTGTTTTACATTATATCTACACACACTTGAAAAGATTTAAAAACATCAATGCAGAAAGCGTTTCTTATTTGATTAATCTTTTGCATGATATTTATATTGAAGTGAAATCGTGAATGTTTTATTAATACGATGAGTGTGAAAAAAAAAGGATTTTAAAATGATGATACTAGGTTTCTAAGCCATAATATAATACACACACTGGCCATAGATTTCGCAGAAGCGGTGGGTCCGTCGCAGCGGCGGTGGAGTATTCGTCGCAGAAGCGGTGGATAAAATATGACCGTTTGCTGTTGTCGGTAAGTATATGACTGAATTTGTTTTATGTTTAAATTTTTAGTGAGACAGGACCCCACATATGCACTCTTTCAACCTATTACACGGACACGGTGCAATTCATTGCCGTTTATGCAAAAACTGCTGTACAGTTTGACGGAGGGACGCCACGTTTGCCTAATTTTGGTTAAAAAACATACAAATGTGTTCAAAACGACCACATAATACAACGGCATCACATCGAATGAATGATACTTTCACAAATTAACCATATATATAATTTGGAAAATTGGGAAATTATTATTGCCTGTTTGTAAAATAAATTACAAAAAATGTTTTCGTCGCAGACGGCAGTGGATTCGATTGAAACGCAGTGTGGTGGGTCCGATACCATTTTTTGTACATTTTAAGAATTTAACTTGACGTAACTCACTTTTCAATTGAGTACAGTCCTTTTCTTACTTTGACATCTGATCAACGTGTTTATTTGATGTTTAAAGCGATATTTATTATTATATATACGCTCCTACAAATATATGTCCGAGTTCCGCTTTCATTTTCCTTCCATTAAAAATTTTTTAGGGCTTTTTTAAATTAAAAAAAAAGGGGGGTTTTGGAAACAAAAAAAAAAACCCCTTTTTTAAAAATTTAAAAAAAATTTTTTTTTTTGGGGGGGTTTTTTTTTTGGGGGGGGGGAAAAAAACCCAAAATTTTCTTTTCCCCCCTTTTTTAAAAAAAAAAAAAATTTTTGGGTTTTTTTTTTTTTTTTTCCCTTTTTTTTTTTTTAAAAAAAATTTTTTTTAAAAAAATTTTTTAAAAAAAATTTTTTTGGGGGAAAATTTTTTTTTTAAAAAATTTTAAATAAAAACCCTTTTTTTTTAAAAAGGGGCCCCCAAAGGGGGGAAAAAATTTTGGGGAAAAAAAAACCCCCCCCCCCAAAAAAAAAATTTTTTTTTTTTTTTTAAAATTAAAAAGGGGAAAGGGCCCCGGGCCCCCAAAAAAAAAACCCCGGGGGGCCCCCCTTTTTGGTTTTTTTTTTTTTAAAAAAAAGGGGGGGGGGGGTTTTTTTGGGGGGAAAAAAATTTTTTTCCCCCCCAAAAAACCCCCCAAATTTTTTTTTCCCCAAAAAAATTTTTAATCCCCAAAAAAAAATTTTTTGAAAAAAAAAATTTTTCCTTGGCCCATTAATTTTAAAACCAAAGGGGGGGGCCCCCCTTTTTTTTTTTTTTTTTGGGGCCCCAAAAAAATTTTTTTTTCCCAAAATCCCCCGGGTTTTTTGTAAAAAAATTTTTTAAAAAAAAAGGGCCGTTTATATACGGCCATATAACCTGTTGGATTTATTTATAACGAACTCATAATACATCAAGCATTTTTGTTAGAGAAAAATGAGATTAATTTCATAAATCGACGGCAGTCATGTATTTCAAAAAGTACATTGTATGTACATAAACCTCACGATTATCCAATGAAAAGTGACGTAACAAACGTGCAGTATAATAAAGACATAAACGCAAAATTAAGGAGGTTCAATATAGTTATATTCTTTAAATTAAGCATGATGCTAGAATGTGATAACAGAAACATTTAAAGCGAAAGTTAGGGGTCACCGATCTCATTTTCTGTATGTGAATTTGATTTTTCCTTAATCGGGGTTATTTCAAGGTCATATAACTTAGGTAAGATATAAGTCTGAAAAATCTTTCTTTTTTTTACGCGCTTGTTATGTTCTTCACTATAATTATGTACACTTACAAGAAAGACTTAATTCCAAAAAATATTTCTATTACCTTTTTTTAAATTTCATTTCATACTTTAAAATTCATTAAAAATATACCATATTTGCAGGTCTTTACAAAAAAGTAATACAGAAAACTTTTCCTTAAATAACTTCTTACGCTGTAAAAATAAAATTTATTTATTGCATGCTTTTCGGTGGTTTATAGAAATATATCAGTGATATAAATCTGGTAATTTCACTGTTTGAAACAGTGAAATTACCACTTTGATAATTTCACTGTTTTGAATTTAAGCCCCTTACGTTGTTGCAGTGAAATACCAGCTTGCACAGTACTGGGTACCAACTTAATGACGTGACGTCGTAAATGACGTCACATTGTATCATTATTTGGCGCGCTTTTCATTCAGTATTAGGTTTAATGTCTTTTTAAAACGTTTTTTTTTTTTTTTTTTGCATTTAATAAAAAGAAAATTTGTTTAGTTTAGTGTAAGATCGAAATTTATTTCACCTTGTGAACACCAAAAGTTCATATTTCACTCGTGGCTGCGCCACTCGTGAAATATACCTTTTTGTGCTCACTCAGTGAAATATATTCCGATCTTACACTGAACTAAACAAATATCCTCTATTTAAATTGGTGTTCTCAGTATATGGTAATATAACACAGTGACATTGAAAACTGAGGTTGTTTTTCGTATTCAAGAAGCATGTTCTGTTTATCATTACGAGTATCTATTTTATGTCTGTATGACTTAAACATTGTTGAACCTAGAACTTACGGTTTTTCAAGTCCAAGGGTGAACGCGGATTATTCTATGATAATTATGGCTGAAGTAATTTTCTATGGAAGGAAAATGAAAGCGGACCTCGGACATACGTATATTTGTACAAGCGTATATATACTAATTAATATCGTTTTAAACATCAATTAATAACGTTTCTCAGATGTCAAAGTAAGTAAAGGACTGTACTCAATTGAAAAGTGAGTTACATCAATTTAAATTCTAAAAATATACAAAAATGGTATCGGGCCCACCGTACTGCGTTGCAATCGAATCGACCGCCGTCTGCGACGAAAACATTTTCTGTCATTTATTTTATAAACAGGCAATAATAATTTCCCAATTTTCAAAAATTATGGTTAATTTTTGAAAGTATCATTCATTCGATGTGATGTCGATGTATTATGGGGTCGTTTTGTACACATTTGTATGTGTTTTAACCAAAATTAGGCAAAAGTGGCGTCCCTCCGTCAAACTGTAACAGAAGTTTTTGCATAAACGGCAATGAATTGCACCGTGTCCGTGTAATAGGTTGAAAGAGTGCATATGTGGGGTCCTGTCTCACTGAGTGTTTTAAGTAAAACGTAAAAAAATAAAACAAAATCCAGTCATAAACTTACCGACAACAGCAAAAGGCCATATTTTATCCACCGCGTCTGCGACGAATACTCCACCGCCGCTGCGAAGGACCCGCTGCTTCTGCGAAAGCTATAGCCAGTGTGATACATGTCAGCATAGGTTATTGATGGAATGACTTAGCTGTTACACTGGAAAATTCATAAGTCCTTATCCGGAGATTGACGAAAAGGAACGAAACGTTGCAATATAATTTATTTATATCGTTATTTATACAGTTGACTGTCAATAAGTCGAGATCGCCTTACGCAAAATCCGCGTAAGTCGAAGAATTTCTTAAGTCCCGTCAAATTTCCTTCTTTATCTTTGTACTTTAAATCCGCCTAGGTCAAATTTACACTTGCTGAGACTCTTGTTTAGTCAGAAGGGAATATTTCGTCCCGTCAATTAAAGTCCAAAATCTATTCCTCTCAAGTAGTCGAAGTGTGAAAACAATCGAATGATCAAAGGTCGGCGACATCAAGATGAGATAATGTTACTCCGGTTCACATGTATCATAGTAATTCATCATGTATTATTATATCGTCGTAAATGTGGCTTTAATCTGTTTTCATTTCTTTGACTCGTGCCAGTCAGTCATTGCACATATGCATACATTTACATGTACTTCCAGCTCACGATATCTGCTACATTCGTTACTGTCCGATGATTAATTCACATTCTCTAAGTATTTAGCATGGTGGCTGATTTGGTACACTTTTCGCATTGCGTAGCGACAACAAAACCTTTATCGCCATCGTCTTCTTGTCTTGTTGTCTTATCGCAAGCGAAACCCGCCAAACGGCGCGTTGTCGCACTCGCACTGTCGTCTTGTCGCTCGCGAAACACGCGTTGTCGTGCAGCGTGTTGTCGCGATGTCACATTGTCGCTCGGCTCAAATCGAAGGATTGGCTATTTGTTTATATATAAACCAAGTGACAGGGCGACATCGCGACAACACGTCGCACAACGCATTTGGCATGCATCGTTAGCGACAAGACATAAGTCTGACAACGCGCGGCTTGGCGCTTCTTCGTGCGGGCGCTAGCGACAAAACGCCACACAAAAGTGTTCCAAATCAGCCACCATAATTTAGACATATTGTTGTTAAATAAATGTGTTATTGTTCTTCTATAGTTATGAATTTTCATGAGTCCTTATTGTAAACAAGTCTTTAAAATTATAACTGATGAATAATGACCAACTTGTTTTGCATTTATGTCATTGCTGCGAATGATTGTGTTTATGTTTCACTATTAATATACATGCATTGAAATTTAAATAATATCTCTCTGTTCATTTATAATTTGTAGTTATAAGCGATTTACCGTCATTTCAAAGGCATTGCCGCTATCAACAATAAAAACCTACGTCTTTGGACATTTTATCAGGCACACATATATATATACATGCACGAATGTCAACGTAATGGCGGCAGATTCAGATTACTCGAATTACGTTTCTCTCGAAGTGAATTGCCCAGTCCCTTGTTAGCTCGACTTTTTTTTTTTTGAAAAAAAAAAGTAGAGGTATTGTTATAGTCAGGTCGGCGTTGCCGTTGCCGTTGCCGTTCCCGTCCCCGTCCGCAAACTTGTACCTGGATCATAACTTTTTTATTTCTTGGTGTATTGTCTTCATACTTGGCCTAAACAATCCTTGGGACAAGACCTTTCAGTAGACCACACTAACCTTGACCTTCATCCATAAATGACCTTGACCTTCAAGGTTAAAAGTCCAATTTTTGCTTGTTCATGCTGTTATTGGCTGTAACTTTGTTATTTTTGAATGGATTGTCTTCAAACTTGAACATAATAATCTTCAAGGATATCCCTTAAAAATAACCCGCCAGACCTTGACCTTCACTCATAAATGACCTTGATTTGAAGGTCAAATTATTGAAATTTTCATTTTTTTGGCTATTATTGGCTGTAACTTTGTTATTTATGAATGGATTGTCTTCAAACTTGAACATAATTATCTTCAGGGATATCCCTTAAAAATAACTAGACAGACCTTGACCTTCACTCATAAATGACCTTGACTTTGAAGGTCAAATTATACAATATTGCCGTATATAAACGGTTGCTTGAAAATCATACAGCCAATTTGTTATTAAATAAACAGCAGTCGTGTATAAAATGAATAGAGGATATTTGTTTAGTTCAGTGTAAGATCGGAATATATTTCACCGAGTGGGCACCAAAAGGTATATTTCACAAGTGGCGCAGCCACGAGTGACATATGAACTTTTGGTGTTCACAAGTCATTTACGACGTCACGTCATTAAGTTGGTACCCAGTACTGTGCACGCTGGTATTTCACTGAAACAACGTAAGGGGCTTAAATTCAAAACAGTGAAATTATCAAAGTGGTAATTTCACTGTTTAAAACAGTGAAATTACCAATTTTATATCACATATATATTTCTATAAACCACCGAAAAGCATGTAATAATACTGCATGTTTGTAACGTAACTTTTCATCGGATAATCAAGACGTTTAGTTATAGATTTTTTGTTTATTTTTAACTTTATTTTCTGATTTTTACACACATGTACAAGTATTATAAAGAATTTCGATAGCTATTCATATTGCGAACAACCGTTTATATACGGCCATATAACCTGTTGGATTTATTTATAACGAACTCATAATACATCAAGCATTTTTGTTAGAGAAAAATGAGATAATTTCATAAATCGACGGCAGTCATGTATTTCAAAAGTACATTGTATGTACATAAACCTCACGATTATCCAATGAAAAGTGACGTAACAAACGTGCAGTATAATAAAGACATAAACGCAAAATTAAGGAGGTTCAATATAGTTATATTCTTTAAATTAAGCATGATGCTAGAATGTGATAACAGAAACATTTAAAGCGAAAGTTAGGGGTCACCGATCTCATTTTCTGTATGTGAATTTGATTTTTCCTTAATTGGGGTTATTTCAAGGTCATATAACTTAGGTAAGATATAAGTCTGAAAAATCTTTCTTTTTTTACGCGCTTGTTATGTTCTTCACTATAATTATGTACACTTACAAGAAAGACTTAATTCCAAAAAATATTTCTATTACCTTTTTTTAAATTTCATTTCATACTTTAAAATTCATTAAAAATATACCATATTTGCAGGTCTTTACAAAAAAGTAATACAGAAAACTTTTCCTGAAATAACTCTTACGCTGTAAAAATAAAATTTATTTATTGCATGCTTTTCGGTGGTTTATAGAAATATATCAGTGATATAAATCTGGTAATTTCACTGTTTGAAACAGTGAAATTACCACTTTGATAATTTCACTGTTTTGAATTTAAGCCCCTTACGTTGTTGCAGTGAAATACCAGCTTGCACAGTACTGGGTACCAACTTAATGACGTGACGTCGTAAATGACGTCACATTGTATCATTATTTGGCGCGCTTTTCATTCAGTATTAGGTTTAATGTCTTTTTAAAACGTTTTTTTTTTTTTTTTGCATTTAATAAAAAGAAAATTTGTTTAGTTTAGTGTAAGATCGAAATTTATTTCACCTTGTGA